>NW_024358723.1:879303-879672 GCF_014805655.1 Passer montanus
GAGGCGGCGGCGGCGGCGGCCGGAGCTCTGAGGGGGCCGCGGCCCGGAGCGGGTGCGGGGGCTGCCGCTGCCGGGGGCTCGCTCTGAGCGGGGCTCGCCCCGCGCCGCTCCCGCTGCGCAGCGGGAGGAGGAGGAGGAGGAGGAGGAGCGGCGGCGGGCGGCGGGCAGGGGCTCCGGCGGGCGCTGCGCTGCCCCCCCCCGCCCCGCCGGGCTGGATATGTGGATGCTCACGTGAAGATGGATGTAGCGATCGGGCTGCTGGGGCTGCTGACGGTTCTGCTGGAGGGCAGCTCCGGCCAAGGGGTGTACGGTGAGTCCGGGGCGCCGCGTGACCTTGTCGCGACTGTCGCCGGGGCGGAAGGGCGGGGG